>NC_062193.1:9189387-9236887 GCF_912470025.1 Vespa velutina
TCGTTCGAGCCGGATCTACTTTAAAAACGTGCTAAAAAATTCGCTTTGCTTTGCTCTTTGCGTCGAGTTTCCTCGCTTGTTTTTTCAAACTTTGCATGAATCCGACGAGGAGAAACGAATCTAAGCTTATCCTTCTCGAATTTGAAACGAGGAGAATCGAGAGTGGCACATTGCTCACTTTATCTATCCTTTCGCGATTCCTCTCGCGTTTGCGTATGCCGCAACGTCAGGCTTAAAAGCATCTTACGATCGTATTATTTATCGAATATTCCCGTCATAACCGTCGACCTTCTTATCGACCCGAATAAACGTTTCGATCGATTCATATCGCTATAATCTAAATCGCTATATTCTCGAAGTTTGCGCTTGAGTAACATCATTGTAAGAAAGTGCATCGTCAAATATAAACTTGGTATAACGTTCTCTCGATCGAACGTATTAAAACGGGGGAAGGGGGGGGGGAGAGAGAGAGAGAGAGAGAGAGAGAGAGAGAGAGAGAGAGAGAGAAAAGGGCAGGTATATCTAAGTACACAGGTACATATATCATTAAGGTCGAAGGAGAACCCGATATATTCGAAATCGATTAGCATAGCGTACGTAGAGCATTGTAGATAGGATCTAGGAAGTACTTGTAAAGGTCGCACCCAGAGACCGTGAGCATGTCGGAACTCTCGGAATGCTGGTTAATCGGAACTTCATACGCTTGGAATCCATTTTGCTATTTCCCTATACGCGTACCAACTCTAAGCAAATGTGAAATGCGAAGACAAAGAGAAAAGCTTCCTTACTGTTTATTCAGCATTTCCATATGTACCCACGCTTGACCCTTACCATTCGTTATCTTTCCTCGACTCAGCAAGAAAGGAAAATAGAAATATTCATTTTCTTTTCCTTTTCCTTTTTTTCCTCCTCGGAGGAGCTCCTATAATCTTTTTCTTTCGTATTACGGCTGTACTGTAACATGATACTGTATAGAAATATATATATATATATAATATTTAGAATAATCAAATCTGTCGTATTTGCAATGTCAGGATTTATCGCGAAAAAATAAAAGGCCAAAGGTCCCGAATCAAACAGAAGCATGGTAAGAGGAAAGAGATAGAAAAGGCGACAATCCGAAGATGCAGTAGCATTCCGTCGCAGACGTCGAGACGTGTCGCCACTCTCCTCCCTCTACTTTCCATCTGTCTCTCTCTCTCTCTCTCTCTCTCTTCGTATTACATATGTATGCCGCACATTCCAAAGGAAAGCTCTATACTGCCAGGATTATGCATGATCGCGACGAGATACTACGATAAAGAAAGAAGAAAAGAAAGAAAAAAGGAAAAAAAAAGTGAATAAAAGTCATAACGGATAGTAAACTTGTTCACTCATGAGGAAGTTTATTATACGAACTCAAAGACGTTTATATTGCGTACGTAGATATGAATACGTATGTATGGATACATCCATGTATGTATGGATGTAACGCGTATAGAAATTCTTAGGAATGAGAAAAGCGACTAGGGGATGCGACTAGGGGATGTAAGTTCGAATCGTAGTTTACGGTTAACGAATGACGGTGGGAAATATCCCGTGGGATAGCGTTACTCGAAGTATTATGAAACTACGTTTAACACATACGACGAAAAAAAAATATATATATATATACACACACACACAGACACACAGATACATATAATATCATTTTTGATAAGAGAATATTGTTTCTCGCTAATGAAATAATTTTCTCTTGAAATACATTTCAAATGGTGATCAAGTTAAGTCGTTAGGTTAAGAGTTGATCGGTATATATATATATATACGTATGCATGTGATTTGATAACGTAACGGTGAAATAGATAGTAACTCTCGGAAAGTTTTCTTTTCCAAAGAGATAAGTCAAGCTCTTTCTCCTATCTTTCACGATCTATCAGCAAACGCTTTGTAAGTAATCATAAGTAGATTTAACGCGGATACGCGTTATAGATTTACGAAATTACTTTTCATAAAGTTCCAGGAAACTTTTACTTCGTGAATATATACTTCTCTCGGTTTATTTTTTCTTTCTTTTATCATTTACCTTTATCATAAAGAAAAATGTAATTTCTACGTAAATGCGATTAAAGGATGGTTATTATTTTTGTTTCGAAATCGATACGAGAGAGAGAGAGAGAGAGAGAGAAAAGATGAACGTCCGTTACATTTCGCGGGGTTAGTGTTCTAGACAATATGGAATATCAATCTTTCTCGGTGATCTTATTTTCATAGCGATGTCAACTCACCGATGAAAATCATAAAAAGAAAAAGATAGAGAGAAATAGAGAGATTTCGATGGATCGAATCGACACTTTTGTCTCCGATTCGTTCGTTCGTTCGTTCTTTTTCTTTCTCTCTCTCTCTCTCTCTCTCTTTATTTCTCTCACTCTGTGTTTCAGCGAAGCGTGTGTGTTATTGTAAAAAGAAGAAAAAAAAAAAAGCGAAAGGAGAGCACGATGCCTCTGGCATATCCAGAAGGTACATCGTGCGCTAAAGCACACAGTATCCTACCTACGTGACTTCACTACGCATAAATACGAGATGCCTCTGTGATGCCCTCGAGCTGTGCAACCTCCGACTTGTTAGAAGAACCCTTGCCCGCCATTTTTATTTCCAGAATTGAGATATCCGAACCATCGATCCTTATTTATACTCCCGGCACGTTAAAGTGAGTTTTTTTGTCCGATACGTTTTAAATGCATTTCTCACACACGCATACAGACACACACACACACACACCCACGCACACACACACGCGACACGCACACACGCACACACGCACACATATACTCTCATAAATCGATCCTAACCTGATAGGTTAAATTAAATTTCGCGAAGCACAAAGATACTATCCATCTAGTCTTCTCTTTCATTTTCTACTTAAACTCTGTAACTTGCTAAAGTACCTCAAGGCTAAATATAGAAATATATAACGAATATGCAAAGCGATAAAGGTAGAATAGGAGAACGTATAGAGCGGTTTGTTCATCGTGCAACAGGTTACGACTTTACCTACGTCGTCGTGTAATACATATACGCAGGAAAACATAACTGTCCTACCACTTCACATATGACGATCCTAGTAGTCGGCACTTGTAATCGTCAAATTTACATATATTATATCGCGAACGATGTCATTTCAATTAAGATCGAGAACGATTAGGGAAACTTTCGAGATACTGAATACACAGATAACGAATTGCACATTTACATCATCGCGCAGCTTTATAATTACGTAACTTCTATTATCACCTTTTTCTTGTCATGTTCTTGCAAATCGATAATATACTTATGTTATATACTTTTTACTTGTGTACTTACGACGAAATTTCAAACAAACGACATACAAAAATGTAAGACCACGCTCGTTTAGATACTTTCGAATATTAATTATAGAATAAATAATTTGATTAATAGAATTTACCTCGCAATGATTTCTTGAGATCTTTTGTCGTCCGAAGATGATGCGGAAAAATCGTTAAAAAGGTAGACAGGGTGGTGCCCTAACAATACCATTTCTCTCTCCTTTTTTCTTCTTTTATCGATCGCGAACTGAACAATAGATAACCTAATATCCAAAGAGGAAAATCTGTACCGAACAATATGTACATCGATTAATAATATTGAAGAATGATAAATAGAATGGTAGAAAATTATTATAGCTTAAATATTTCTAACGAGAACGTTCTATTTCTACGATCCAATCATCGTTAAGCAAGACAATTGAGGATTACGTTTGATTGGTTCTCCTTTATTGGCGATGTAATGCTTCGACCAATTGCGTGACGAACGTATATTTCTCCCAACGAATTAGAGAAGTTATAGGATAGCACGAGTTTCTTTCTCTCTCTCTCTCTCTCTCTCTCTCTTGGAAATAGCAAGTTGCCTTTAACGCGCGCTTTCTCATTACGCCGGTAAGTCGTCGTTTACGGTAGCGATTAAAAAGTCTTTCTGTTTTATTTGCCAAAGTGTTAATCCTAATATCGCATTAAGTTTCTAACAGTGTTCGAACTCATGGTTTGTGATCGTGATGCAATTTCGGAAGAAAAAAAGAAGAGATGAAAAAATTGTATAATTCGACAAAGGGTCTTTCGACTGGACGATACTAAGTAATTAATGGTGACGATTGTACACGTTCGAACGATTCATATTTCTTTGTTATTATGTCTCAATTGGAAATAAAGGAATATGCAATTGTACGTTCGTTACTTGTTGAAATATTCGTCGTATGTTCTCTTTGACCATCTTTTTTGCGTTCTTTTTTATCTTCTTTTTTTTTTTTTTTGTTTCTTTTCTTTTCTTTTCTTTTTTCGATAGAGGCAATGATTCGCCGTCCGTTAGAGAAAGGTTTGATTCCGGTTGACGGCGTGCTAAAATCGACTGTACGAGGTAGTTTCGGCAAGCCTCCTCTCTCTCTCCCTCTCTCTCTCTCTCTCTCTTCCTCTCTTTATCCTCTCTGTGCTTTCGTTGGTTCGCATAGGTAACAACGGTCGATGGTTGTCCGATGTATGCGGGAAAAGTATTTGGTAGGAACGAGTTAGGAAACGTTAGGCTCGCAATAAAGAATTTTGTATTGTCGAACTCTTTAAACTCTCTCGATGTATATCTTTTTTCTTCTTTTATCTATTTGCTTTACGAGCTACGATTTATATATATATATATATATATATATATATATATGTATATATATATATTGCGTACAACTTTTGTAACATTTAACATGTTAAAACGATTTAATATGTAGTAAAAAGCAAAGAGGAAAAAGAAATTATACTCAATGCGCCGCTATTGGTCTAAAGCATTACATTGCCAACAAAGGAGGACCAATCAAATGAATCTTCTTTATTTGCATTTAACGATCATTGGTTAATCAAAATAATAAAATGTTCTCGTCGTGAAATATTTAAACGACTCTTAATTACGTATCGTTAAAATGAAATATCTTAGTTTCGTACTTGTTTCTAAAGGGGGAAAAAAAAAAAAAAAATCCGAATATTATTACTTTTTCAATGAAAGTTTTAGAGTTCGAGGAAACCAGTAGGACACGGTTCTTATCTTAGAGGTTAAAAAAAAGTAAGGTAAGATAATGTACTAGCCGATCCATCGAAGACAAATAACTTTGAATTCCAAAACTGTTTTAAGTTGTTTCAGACGCGTTTTAAAAGTTCAAACAAAGTTTGGCGAGTTTCTCGAACATAGGAAACCTCGTTTTCTGTAAACATAAACGCGGAAACTTTAAAACCTTTCGAGTTTCGGAAGAAAGGGAAATGATTATTAATACTTTAACGAATTTCTAACGAGTTTCGTAGAAAAGGAACAATGGTTGATAGTACGTACATGAATGCACGTCTGATTACCACAATAAATAGAAGAATAATTCTCTTTTGGTTCGTGCAGTTATTACCTCAATTTTTTAGCTTTTTTTCTTTTTAATCCTTTTTTTTTCTTTTTTTTTCTGTTTTTTTTTTCCCCTTTTTTCTCGTCGCATCGCAAAGCATTTGTGAAAACGTGCAAACGAGGACATTGTAACAAGTTCGAAACTTTAACTAAAACGATAGTAGTTTTTTTTTTTCTTTTTTTTTTTACCGTTTTTTTATTACCTTCAATAATAAAGTTGAGAAAAGTCATGGTCAGTATTTGTCGAACTAAAATACGATCTGATAAGAGCGATAATCGAGAATATTGAATGAGAAAACGTTGAGATTCTTCACGAACGACTTTCTTCGCTAAAGTTTCTCCGTTCCTTTTTTCTTTTTTTTCCCTCTCGTGTTCTCCTCCGATATCTTCGATTGCTTTTTTTCTCCCCACCCCCATCGTTCTCGACCGCGAGCGGTCTTTTTTCCTTTTCTTTTTCTTGTTTCCTCTTCTTCCTTTTTCTCTTCTTCAAAATATTGAAATGATAGCACGTATTCTCCCGGTAATAAGTACCTCCCTTTAAAAAATTACTTTCTAATTAATTGATTTCTTGCAGGTAATCCAGGAGAGATTAAGAAAGTTAGTTCCGTCTATCTTGGAGGTTTCGTTAGGGACTATCCTGAAATTCAGCGAGTGATCAGTTTGTTGTCCAAGCAAAACTTTCGATGCATAATTATCGAAAACGATTAGCCAACGTTGGATATCCTCTAGTACCTTGTGTAAGTTAAAAGTAAAGTAACTTGCATGTAGATAAGATATAATTTACATTTTATACTCTCTCTATATATATATATATATATATCTTATGAACCATTAACGAACTTGTAATATCATCTTTGAAAGTTGATGTTGAGAGATTTGCTGACCGTTAACTATAATCTCGTTCGCAACGCAAGCTTTACACGTCATAGAGCTCTTTCAAGAATGAACCTAATTAAGCGTTTATTTCGTAAGTAGAAATACAGGGATTAGCGATACGGATAATTAAACGAGCTTTCAAAAGCCAGTTGATTTCCAATGTTCTATGCGTAACATCGATGGGCATATTATAGTTGAAGTAAATTTTGTCGGTAAGTCGGTCGTATTTCGTTCGAGTCTTTAAACCTTTATTACATTTTATTGCTTCAGTTTTATTCGTTCGCATGAATTTTTTATAGAAGAATGTGTATATTTTCAGTTTTCCACGTCGAAAGGACGAAAAAGAAAAAAAAAAAAAAAAAAAAAAAAAAGAAACAAAACGACATAGGAGTCGGTGAAAAGTTTGGATATTTCTTGTTTCTTCTTTTTTCTCTTTTTTTTCTTTCCTTTTTTTTTCTTTTTCTTTTTTTTTTTTTTTTTTCCGAACGAACGAATAGACGACGACGACACAGATGTAGTACTGGCCATTGCTGGAAAAGAAATTCTTTGTTTTTGTCGTCAAATTCGAAAAGCTCCGCTATGAGAACGATCGACGGTCCAAGCTTTTCGTTTCGATTCGCAGTTTAAATATCCGGTCTCTCTTGCCTAGTATTTCGAGTTTAGATAGTCGAACAAGGTATCAATTCCAGACAAGAGCACGTCGGCTTTGGAACTACCTCCTATTTCCACTGGAAAATTTCACCTCAAAGCTGTATCCGATTTACGTGGTAAAGCTCCACATCAAAGTGTGTTCGCGTTACATTTCGATTCTTTTTAGATTGTTTGCGATGGAATATACCGATGTAAAAGTGATATATGCATATTTTCTCACATGACGAACTACGTTCATTAGCTTTTTCGAACGATCTTCCGAAGTGTTTTCTTCTGTGAATTCTTTTATGCGTTGACCTTTTTTCGATGGATAGTTATGCATATATACATACATGTATATATATATATATATATGCATATTTTTTCTTTTTTTTTTTCTTTTATTCGTACGAATGTTTTATCTAAGTCAAGTTTAATGAAAGTATTCAAGTGAACTTCTGAGATTAAATTTTGACAAACAACAGGGATATTGTAATCTGCTGATTGCGATATTATGAATGTAGACGAGAGTGTATAGCGTTGCTGCTCTATAAGAAACACGAAACAATGGAAAGTGCTCGGTATAATGTAACAAACCGCGATCGATCGATCCATCGAATGTACTTATATCCTTCTTGTTTGTTTCCCTAATGCATATACTTTTAAGTCATTGTTCATAATCTTGTAGGTGCAGTACACCGTACATGCTTCATGAAAGAGAGAGAAAAAAATACGAATTCTAGTAAAAAGTTTAAAGACCGGTAACGTAAGTACTGCCTTTATTCTGTTCCTTCTTTTCTTCATCTTTTTTTTCTCTTTTTGCGTTTTTGTGCAATTTTGGTCGTTTAAATTAGATAATAATCTTCCCATATTTTCTTCCAGCTTTTCCAACTCTCGCCAACTTTATAATTATGAATGGCGAATTCCATGAATTCTCGCAGGTGTTTCGTAAAATATTCCTAAAAAAAATCTGGAGGAGGAATTGTGAAATATTCTGCGAGGATGGTCTTAATAATGTGATTCTCTTTTTCGAATTTTTAAAATTACCTGCGAGCATTACTCATACGTTCGGTCTAGATTATAACGAGATTCGAAAGTTAGCTGTTCGAAATTTGAAAGAAAAAAGATAGATCGAGTAAGTAAATCTTTTAGGATTCAATGAACGTTTCTTCTTACATTCTTTATTACGAATTTGAGTTCTACAAAATCTTCTTGCAGGTTATATTCGACGACGAGGACGGAGAGATTAATTTCACCACAGCTTTCTCGCTTCGAAGAAGTTTTACGAAGCGATTGGATATATTTTATTACTGGCAAAGTAGAAAAGGAAAGGAAAGGAGGACGACACGTCGTTTCACGGATATATCTCACTGGCCAGGAAACACATTTTTCCTCTGATGATGTAATTCTCGCATTTCCATATCCTCTCGAAAGGCGAGTAGCGACCGATATGAAATTTCTCGCGGCGTACGTCTCCCTCCCGCTCTCACTCACTTTCGCAAGCTCGTACGCGAGACACGTATGAAGGCTGAAAGTACATTCATCCAGCGTGTGATTTTTCCCTCCCTTTTCTACCGTTTTTCTCCCTCCCGCATCAGGACACGACTGTCGAGTACGTCGAGATGGTTCTTTTATTCCCGCACACGTTCGCCTTTGCCTCGTCGCGGCTGCAGAGAACGCGAGAGGAAGAAAGAGAGATAGAGGGAGAGAAAGAGCAGGCGACCAATCATCCGAGTTTACACGGACAACCCTTTTGTTCGTGCGTCATTGAAATTCCTTGCAATTACTCGGAATGTACGGAGCAGAATATGCGAAGGCACGTACGACTTCTTCGACGTTTGACTGTGCTCCGAATAGATTCGAAGAAGAGAATTCACGACACTTTCAGAGGTACCACTATCCTCTTTGAGTTTGTTTCCAAATTTTCTCCAAATATTTCGTACATCGCCATCCAATGTCTCGCATCTCTTTCCGTTCATAGGAAACACGTCTATGAATTAATATCGGCCACCAACTTTCATCCTTTTTGATATATACATACTTTACCGAACAAGCGAGGCTACTACTACCGCTACTGGTGGTGTTGCTGATGCTATAGCTACACTAGTACAATACAACTACTGTTATATAACAATGCTTGTTCGCGACTAACCGAATTATTCCGAACAAGCGCTTCCAAAATCCTTCCACTATTTTACGCCAACGTTTCTCTTCCTCTATCTCTTTCTCTCGCGCTCTCGACATTAAATTTATCTAGCCACGAGACGCGCCTGATTGTGAGTTACGTGAAGCTCTCACGCGCTATACGTTTTCCTTCCTTTAATTTCGATCTGGCTCGACGAATTTTATAGAAAATATTGTCCTCCTCTCTTTACCGACTTTACTACTCCTTTCATTTATTATTATTTTTTCTTTTGCATCTATTTATTCATTCATTTATTTATGTATTTATTTATTTATTTATTTATTTATTCTTCTTTTAACGACACTGCATTACACATAAAGCGTACAAGGTTCATCGTTGATTTGTTGTTATGTCATTAAAGTCGTTTGCATTCGATATAAAAACATTACTCTGATATCTATGCAATGTATACACATATTCCTACTCATTAAACGAATGAAACAGGATATTCGATGCATCGCTCGTATTTTATCGTATTGTATATTGAAACAATACAAATTTTCCTCCGTGAATCGAGGTTAATTGATACGCGTCGTGACGTTTTACTTTTGAAAATTTCACGTAAAATTTCAACGTTGAATATTTACCTCGTACTTTCTAATGTATCGAATACGTATCCACTGATTGAATTTTCGAGCTATCGCTCGCATTTGCATAAACTAGTTCGCTATGAAAAGTGTTCGTTAAAAAATTATTTATTACAAACAAATTCATATTTCCTATAATTGTTTGTTATTGATTAAACTTTAAGAGTTGCTAAAGAAAATTTATTATTTCGGCCGTTTTTCTGGCGCTTTATTTTCACATCATACGGGGCCTGCATTTTTATCACAAAATTATCTACTTCGATAATTTATATATATATATATATATATGTATCGTAACGTTCGTTTATTTTTCAAGCAGTACTTCGATGTAATTCTCCTTGTACGTGCATGGACCATCGGGAAGGTGGCGCTGTACGCATGCGCGATGCCGATTTCAAATTCGTCTCATCATAGCGCAGGCACGAAGGACGACCATATTTGTTTCGACAGTGTCACGTTTACGACGAGATCCGTATCGTCTGTTCGATTACAGGTAATTAGTAGCTTATTATTTCAAAATATATCTTTTTCTATGACATAATCGCAATGCCCAACATAAAATATTTATTTCTTATCGTTTATAGCTCGTTTCAATACCTCGATTAAGAGATATTTGTGAATATAAAATTGGCATCCTACTTGGCATTTTACTTTGTCGTACGCGTTGTTCACATATTTTTCTCTCAGTACCGATATTTTCCATAGATCGTAATGATAGTTAATTATTTCATAACTATATTATTTAGTTAATTATTTGTAACTCGTTAATTACTACCGATCGAATTGCGTATAATACTCTGCGTTTATGTGTCTCTACTATTGCGTGTGTGTGTGTGTGTGTGTGCGTGTGTGCGTGCGTGCGTGCGTGCGTGCATTTGTGTGCGTAATACGATATCCAAGATGGCTACGAAGAAGACAGAAGATATAAATTTTCATACGTTCATCTAGTTACAGAAATAATTACTATCGAGATTTAGTGAAATGTCGACGTCATGCATATTGATACAGAGATAGAGATATAATTTGTTCGTTTCAAATCAATCAGTTTTTATATCGTATTAATTCATATTTTGCAATTTTCATATTTCAACGAGTTCCATTACAACTTATGTTAACATAAGAAGAAACGTACTATGAAAAGAGGATGATACGTATAAGCGGATACGTTACTGTTTCATATGTGGGTAAGTTATACCAGTGGAATATTTTTAAGAAATATTTTTAACAACATCGAAAAATACTTATTGTTAACATTACGAGAATAAACAAACTACTACAGGCATTGTATTACTCGGAATTTCTCTGAATTCACCCTCGAGCTCGAACGTAAACAAAACAGACTCGAGCGTCGTATTCATCTCAATACATCGTTTAATTTTTTCCTCGTAGGTTGGTTTTATCATTACGTAATGTTTGATCTCTTTATACGTATATCGTTGAGCCATTTACGGTGATGACTTTAAACGGAATATTTTATTAAACGAACATAATCATTTTATTCTTAAAAGTTAAAGTATATTAAATTATAGACAGTTAAAAGCTTTTCAAAGAAGATTCGATGCCGCGAGTATAACAAAACTCGTTATCGTTTATTATTAATATTTTCTTTCTCCGTATACGTGGTTATATATATATATATATATATATATATATATATATATATATATATATATCATATCAATCGATATCGCCTGCGAGATATATTTAACGATTTAACGTATGTAAATTCTATCGATCTAATTGACTTCGGATTTAAGTTCTTCTTTCGAAGCGCACTCTGTTCGAAAATTATTTCTTGGATTTCTTTTTTTTTTTTTTTTTTTGCAACCAGTTGATTGGACCGCGTGTGTATTTTTAATTTCAACAGTAACGTAGGTGGTATAGATATCGCGCTTTTATTTCCAACGTCGTGATCGCAATCGAGAGCGATCTACGAGTGAAAAGGGCCGAGTGAGAAAACAAGGAGCGAAGCTCGGCTTCATATACGGGCTCTTAAACATTTGAGTGCGTTCGCATGGCATATATTTTTCATGTACATATATACTCGATGTATATACTCGTTTTCTCATCGACTCCACTCCTTTTCTACGTTTTCACCAACATAAGAGACTCGCCACGAGTGCGTTTACTTTATTCTCCTTCTCCCCCCTCCCCAACCCTATTGCTCCTTTCACGCATCCTTCGCTTTATTCGGATCACTATAGACGCGATAATTTCATTTCGCTGCTTTCTTTTCTTATTTTTAATTTCTTTTGTATCGTTTAATAGGATACAAGGACAGATTGCACGGAGGAAAATTGAAGATACTTGAAACTGGAAAATGTCTTAACGGAGGTTCCTTTGGAAAAATTTGGAAGCACACGTGTGGCGAACGAGGAATATAGTCGTACGAGAATTGCGCTCTAAAAGCTCCAGGAAAATTATCGCGATCCAGCGGAGTAGGATCGTGGTGCGAACGTTTATTTTGCACTCGGTGAGTTTTCTCGTTTCACGATGTGCGCAGCACCACTTCGAAATTGAATTAATGAAATTACCCTTGCGGCCCTTCTAGAGTTACCCTTCGCGTTTTATTATTATTTTTTGTCCTCGCTAGGGAAATGGGGTGACCTTAAAAGACGACTTTTCTCGTTTCTGTCTCTTTTTTTTCCCCTTTTTTTTTTTTTTTTTTTTTTTTTTTTTTTTTTTTTTTTACTTTACGTACGTAAACAGACTTATACGTAAGAAAGAAAGTTATTTAGAAGATTGCTTAATCTTTGTGGTACAATTACATTGTATGATCTAATGAAAAAATGTCACGAATATCGTGCCGTGCGAGATGATAAGAGAAGAAGATATCTTTTTCTTCTTTCTTTTTCTCTTTCTCTCTTGATATTGAACGAGAAATCAATTTTAGCACGGTAGATCCTTTTCCAAAGAAGACCCAATCAGCGGCGATGCCGTTGCTTGGAAAAACGAAAAGAAAATCTTCAGACTCTGCCAAGTCGTTGGGCATTGAAAACGAGAGAGAGAGAGAGAGAGAGAGAGAGAGAGAGAGAAAGAGAAAGAGAAAGAAAATAAAGAATCCTTCCCAGCCGTCCTCCGAGTAATCGCGTCTTTTTCTCAAGCGAAAGCGTAATATTCGTCCCTATCGTGTAGACGTAAAGGACGACAACTTTTTCATTTCGCGATGTTTGACCTCGGATTAATTTCCTTCAATACTTGACGTTAAGGTGAATATGGTGATAAACTTAGGGATATTGATATTTCGACGAAAAAATATACTTACATCACACTCACACACACACACATATTTATATTTACGTAGATATATGTGCGTGTATACAGGTAGTAAGAAGATTTTTTACTTTGAAAGAAACAATTTTGTATGATCGCGGTGTTATTAATTTGTTCGAAAAGAAATCGATTTCGTATATTTTCGAAATCGATAGTTCTTTCCTAGTATGGAGGAACGTATGTGTCTACATAAGCCGAGCGTAGAATTTTTATCGTTTACTTGCAGCGGCATGTCGGTTCTCCCTCTGTATAGGCTCTACGCTTTTTCCTTTGTTTTCTTTCGGAGGAACAACGCTGCAGCAACTAGGCTCGCATGTTCCGCAATTCGAACGAGTGGTCGGGAAACGATAACGGCAAGTGAGAGAGAGAGAGAGAGTGAGAGGGGGGGGAGGGGGGGGATATCGCGTACCAGATAAATCAGGAATAGAACGCTGCTAGTCGAAAAAGACATCTCTAATTTATAGACTAAATCGTACACGTATCGCGTATTCGTGCCATTATAGCGCCATTATTGGATCTCTGAGCGATAGTAATTACAACGGGACGCATCGCCGTTGCTTCTATCCTCGTCAATGGCACAGCGCCGCGTCGATAATTAAATTATCGAAAGCATCCACCATTTCTCCCGATACATCGTACGCGTTCCTTTCCATGCCAAGCTTTGACGTTTATTTATTAGTAAACGAGATAAACGAGCTTCCGTAGTAGTTATAATTCGTGTTGAAGGAATCCGCTAGCTAAGTTTTATTTTCCAAAGGTATCATCTTGAGAGCGTGCTTATACTTTGTTAAAGGAAAGAGAGTAGTTATTTTTCTTAGAAGTAACAGTAATAGCAGAGGAATAAGAGAAGACTGAGAGAAAGAGAACGACTCGAAAATCTCTGGATTACGATTTATCTACGCGAAGATATTAAATTCCTCGATAGAGCTGGGACGAGGGAATAAAATAGTCGTGAGCATAATTTTCTGCACAAGTGAAAAGCGCGAGGGAGATATATATATATATATATACATATAGAAGTAGAGAGAGAGAGAGAGAGACGCGTTGAGACGTTGAGATTTCTGCGAATTTCCGGATTTCGAATCTTTAAATTTGCTCCACTCGTTGAGAGGAAGACGATATACATAACTGATATCGCGAGAAAGAAAATTTAAGGTTACTCATCTCCGTTTTTATCCGATAATTCGTAAAGAAACATAGGATCGAATATGATGATAGGAGATATAACAATACGCGATGCGATAATGCGTTTACTTTTTTTTTTTTTTTTTTAGTAGTTCGTAGTTCGATTCGATTAAAGTTTCGAGACAAATTTATTCAGTATCGGTCTATATTGTAGTTTTCTATGATTCTATGTAATCGAACGATTACAAGAGTAGAATTTACTAAAGTCGTATTAAGTAGCTTATGAAGATTATCGTTAGTTGGAAGGATCATAAAATAGTTAAAACGTTCCACGCTCGCAAGGATTATAAATCGAGTTTGGATAATGATACATAATGGATAGTTCGCCACCTTTATCCCACCCTATCCTCCCACCATTCTCCTCATTTCTCCTTTTATTTGGCTCTTGTTCATACTTTTGGTATAACCTGTTCTGCATAAAATAGGTGCGACCTGGATGAGACCACCGGCATAACGATTATTCACGCTTACCGCCCTTTTGCGCGTTTCGCGTATTAAGTCCTTCGACGTGAACCGAATTCTGCTTTTTGAACGTGGCTACGAGACTTTCTTTCCTCGGCAACCATTTTCTCTTTCTCTCGTTGAAATTTTTCAGCACGTATTTCGCGAGTCCTCTGTGTGTGTGTCTGTGTGTGTGTGTGTGTGTGTGTGTGTGTGTGTGTGTGTGTGTGGCTGCGAGTAACGATAACGTTTCGAAAACTTTAATATATCTCGTCGGATGATTTGCGATCGTAAATGGGTTGCGTCTGGGTTGCGAAAAATCTTCCTACCTATATCCCTGATGCCTTTTAATACCCCTCGACCGTC
Organism: Vespa velutina; assembly: GCF_912470025.1. Classification (NCBI taxonomy): domain Eukaryota; kingdom Metazoa; phylum Arthropoda; class Insecta; order Hymenoptera; family Vespidae; genus Vespa; species Vespa velutina. The sequence goes on from NC_062193.1 coordinate 9,204,349, forward strand.
CTTTCTTCTCGATTTACTACGAGAAAGCTTGAGAACGAAGGACACGTTTTTCATCCTTCCATTTTCCCACTCAGGTTAGATCCCCAGCGTATGTTCGCTTCGGGGACTTCCGCCTATGCGATATGCGACAACAGAGTAGTCGAGGGAAGGAAGTTTTCAAGAAAAGAAGCCGATTAAGAGCCAAGCTAGGAGAGAAAGACAAGGAGCGTGGTAAACGATAAGGACTTTCCGAAATCCAGCAGCGAACTCTAGTTGGCGCATTTGCTTCTTGGTATACACCGCGAGCCTCGCTCTTCGTTTTTCTTTTTTAACTTTACTTTTTGACCTTCTTTTACACTCGACCGCACCCTCGCTTCCACCTTCCTTTCCCATCCTACTCTACGAACTTCTTTCCCTTCCGCTTTCTCTTTTCTTTTCCCTGCAAAACCCTTGAGAAAAGCGTCTTCCAAATTTTCATATATTATGCGAGTACTAGACATTGTCGACCGAGCCGAGCGGATGCATTTTTATCTTTTATTCGACGACTTTACCAATTTCTTTTTCTTCCTTCTTCCTCCCACGCTACTCATCGAGCAACCATTTTTCGGTAGGATGCTTTTACGTCTTTGAGCTTTTGTTCGAAAGAGATCCCCAATTGCTGACGTAAGACGATTTATTTTGTCGAGCCCGAGCGCTATTTTCAAAAGAGATTGTCGATTTCCAGGGTGGCCGTACGATCCTACCAAGAGTATAAAATAGTTTAGAAAGTGCTTCTGGATTTCTGAATCTCGACGATTATACATATATCGATCTTGATTTTCCGTAGTAGCTACGAAATAGAGAGAGAGAGAGAGAGAGAGAGAGAGAGAGAGAGAGCAAAGTCAAATCGAATGTAATACTGGCTGCGCGATAGAAAAGGAAAGAAATAACAGAAGGTTCTGCCTGCGTTAAAAATATTCTATGTAGATTTACGATTTCCTCCGATATCTTGTCTGATATTCCGTGTTCCATTCCTCTTCCCTTTACTTACGTAGCATCTACGCGCTCGAGAGCTAACGGAATTGAAAACATAAAGCTTTCGTAGCGCCATTCGATTTATTTCTTCCGAAGGAATCTCTTCCCTTCCCGACAATTATTCGAAAGAGATATCCGGTAAAAGAGCATAAACAAGGAAAGAAAAAAAGAAGAAGCATAAAACATATCTTCTATCGGTGTGTAATTTTGATAATATATTCCCGCGTACAGGGGCATAAAAACATCCAGTTTGCGTCCGAAAGGTGGGCCAAATACACCCTTCGATTTTCCTGATCAACGGCGCCACACCTGTTGGAGATGTTTCTCTCATGGCCAAGGCGAAGTAACGCGGAAATTGATTCAGAAGGTCATCAATCAAAAGTTGCGTTTTCTGGCCCGTCTGCCTTTTCTTCCTTTATTCGCGTTTTCGTAGCGTAACACGGCGCAGAAAATTCTCTCTCTCCCTCTCTCTCTCTCTCTCTCTCTCCTTCACTCTTTTCTCGTCTCCTTCTTTATAGCTTTAGGACGATCAAATAACATAACTCTCGACGCGAAAACATTGACAATTTTTCCAAAGAGCTTCCCAATATAATAGCGATCTATTTTTGCTAATGTTATGGAAATGAATCGTTCTAATTGTAAATGGATAATCTGGCCGTTCTCTCTTATTGGATTCTCCTCGTTTGAGTTGTCCCATTGCCACGGACTGTACATCGATCCAAAGCTCTCGGAACTTTACATTCGGAATCGCCGATCGGAATTTCACGATATCAGAATAATTCGATGCTATCGTCGTCGGTAGAATAGAATTAATCTTCCTCTCCCGTCTTTTCGGGGAACGAAGACGGGGGTCAGTATTGAAACGGCAAGATTTCCTGTGACATTATTAAACGCGTATCCGAAAGATTATCGATTAAGGAAAAATTCTAGTGTAACAGATGCAAAGAAAGGCTGAACTTTGAATGTATGATATTATTGCGCAATTTATTACAGGATGTCTATAGAGAGGGAGAGAGAGAGAGAGAGAGAGTCGTTGAAATTATTTTTTAATATCCATTACACCAGACATAAAAATGGTCGATCGTTAAATTCCTCGTGTTTTTGCTCGAAAGAATTATCTTTGGGTAAAAAGCAATTATATTAGCCATGAATTTAATATCTGCCGAGCGACCTTGATTGCGAGTCGGATGCATTCACCTTTCTCTCATCGTTTCGTTCATAGCTTTTTTTACGGTGCGTGCTCGTCCACTTTTTGTTTTTTCCTTTCTCGTTGCATTTCTCGTTCGATGTACGTAAATTTAGACAGATGTTCACTATGTTTTCAATCGAATCTAACTGGCAGGAATGTAATTCTACAGTTTTCTGTCAACTTTTCTTTTTTCTCTCTTCTCTCTCTCTCTCTCTCCCTTTTTTTTATAACACGTTCGTCAAATTGGTCGTTATTATTTTTAGTTTACGAGGAAAAATAAACAAAACTGTGTGTGTGTGTGTGTGTGTGTGTGTGTGTAACATGTAAAAATGACGATTTCGAGCAATGGTACGAGAAAAAATGTGAAATCCATTATTTAGACAAGTATGATGGGTTTAGCGTTAAACATTGTTCGTTCTAGCGGACATAACGCGCACTGTTATTCTCTGCCAACTAAGTTTTGTCCTCCGGAACTTGTTCTTCGGTTACTTGTTAGGCGCGGTTAGAGGATGTCTTTACCCTCTTTAACTCGTCGAATTTACTTCCTCTTACTTTTATTTCACCGAAATAAAAGCTTTGAATCTTTTTCCTTTAGTTCTGCTTTTCCTTTTCCATCGGTCTTTGACGATAAGAACGGGAGACGACACTGTTAGCAGTAGTGGCAATGGCGATGGCCGCCGACGTTGGCTGCCCCGGTACTGCAGCGTCGAAAAGAAACTTTTTCGTCGGTTAGCGTAATTACATTAAATATGTAAATCTGCAGGCTGCGTCGATGTGGGTCCATCGGTCGAAGTATAACTTTTTTCCGAGTATTACTATCTCGCGAGAAACGAATTTCCGTCACGTTCGATTGGAATTTTTCTTTTTCTTATTTCATAGACTTTTTTTTCTCTTTATTGTTCTCTCTCTCTCTCTCTCTCTCTCTCTCTCTCTCTCTCTCGTTCTTTCTTTCTTTACTTCTCTTTCTTCGACTAACTTCATTGTCTCTTCCTATTCTCTAGAGAGCTTCAACGCGATCGTAGCGATTCTGTGTCTATGTAAACGTTAACGAGTTTATCGTGTAGCCAAGTTTCATTAATGTCATGGTTATTTATTTAAATAGGAAAAGAAGAGAAAAAATCGTGGGGAACGAAAAGATATTGGACGTTTCGAAGAAATATTCAAATCGAATCTGGCAATGATACCGAATTCTCTATATATCGTTCGAAAATTTTCATTTAACCGAATGATATATATTTCCTCGTAACCGTCGGAAAGACACAAAGTGTCTTTGAAGAAGAAAGACGATTCTAAGGTTATTCGAAAATATCACAGATACAGGGAGAAACGCTTTATTATACCCCGTGGAATACAAGGCGTTATTCGACAAAATTAGATCCGAGAGAGTCGAGACTTATAAATCAATTCTGAACGCTCACAAAGTTTATCAAACTTAACATCCCTCTTAAGGAGTTCACTCGGCTAGTAGTACGTCGTCCCACTTCTCTTTCTCGTTAATAAATGGAACGCGGTTAAGAAAGTTTACGAGATTAACGAATACGATACACCATAGAGATAGATCAATCGAATCTGTGAACGAGCGTAGAAACTATAAACGTCGTATAATGGAAAACTTTCGATGCCTAGGACTCTGTTAAATTCGAATGGCGACTTGGTCGAGGAATAAGATAACGTCGAAACGATTGTAACAGATTTCATCGAGTCAATCAATTAAGCTAATTAGTTGCCAACGTATCCTATAATATAGGATAATAACGTATGGCGAGAAGGAACTTTGGGTGGAACGATGTAAGCGCGCTTTTCGAAGAGAACTTTCAAATATGATTTATTAGCGGAGCACTAGAGTAAAGGGTCGCGGAGGAACTTTTTGTTCTCTCTGGAAGCACGGTTGAGGTGCGAAAACCGTAGTTGATACTAAAAAGTGGAAGGGCAATAGTTTTCCTACGTAACGTTCGTTTTTCCGTTAAAGTATCCTCCGAAAACTCGGCCAATTTTTCCGTGTGCTCGCTCGGAATGTATTTCTTTTCTCTGCTTTTTTTTTTTTTTCTCTCTCTCTCTCCTCCCTTCCATTTCTTTTTTTTTTTTTTCTTTTTCCTTTATTTCAGCTCTATCGTTTATCGTTATTAACAATAAGACGCGATCACATTCGATGTTAACGTGTCGTTTTCATGCTTCGGCATTGCGACCGAACGAATTTCAAGCGGATGTTTCGGATTTTACTGGGGGCGCGAAGTATCAAAAACCGCACGGTCGATTCGTTCTCGAACGCGTGCACGCGCACACGTGCGACTCCCACGTATGTACGCCGAAATATAATAATTCGGCACGACCGTCGAGTACTAGATGCGTATCTACTTTAACGTATACCACATGCATTGCCGATTCGCACGATACGACTTTACGTTATTGTTAATATTTATTACTCCCAGTAGTCTCCTAATTCCAGGGAAAAGTAGCTACGATGTTATGTTTACGACTACTTGCAAAGGATAAGATCGAATCTTGGAAATTGGCAGTGGTGCGACAATGCATTATACAGAGAGAGAAAGAGAGAGAGAGAGAGAGAGAGAGAGCACTTGGAATAGTCTCTCTTTCTCTTTTCCTTCCTCCCTGTATTTCTTGGTACAACTTGTGATCGATAAATTTGTCCACGGACGACTTAGTCCATTAGAATCCAGTCGAGCGTTTATCGACACTTTCGCGTCTTCACGCCGGACTTTGAACTATAAACGCTACTCGTTGCGGATTTAAATTCGCGCGTAAAATTGAGATTTGAAGAATTTCCTGTTGTATATCCATTCATTTCTTGTTAGAATAGTGTCAAGCTCCCTTTTGAACATTCTATTGAGGAAAAAGAGTACATAGAACGCAAAAAAAAAAAAAAAAAAAGAAAAAAAAAGAAGCAAAAGAAAAAGAGAGAACAAAAAAAAGGGCGACTCACCGTCATGGTCGAAGCCTCACATGGTCCCACCGTTGGTGAAAAACACGTTCAGTCCAGAAAAGGGCTTGATACTCGTGCTTGTTAGCCATTCGCCATGATTCTTTGATGTGGTCCTTTTTTTTCTTTCTTTCCTTCTTTTTTTTCCAAGGGATAGAAATAGATAAGAGAAATCGAGAGAGCGGGAGGTAGAGAGAGAGAGAGAGAGAGAGAGAGAGAGAAGATCCAAAGAGCAGCAGGAGCGAACGAGAGCTCTATCACTATATCGTAAACGCACACCGTAATATTTTCCCTCCTTCAGCGTTTTCCTTAGATTCGTTAGCACGCGAGAGAACGATTACGTGGCCACGTTGACTCTTCGCGTGATTTCACTTGATTTAGTTGGGAGAAAATATTTTCGACCTAAAAACAGGACGATTATTATCCGTCTATCGTCGTAGTAGGATGTGTTTAAAAAAATTGAGCTAATATCATTCGTATGTACAGATCGACGAGGAAAAGTAATGATAAAGAAGATGAAAGTCACGTTTCTTCGTCGATATTGTTCGTTTTTCTTCGAGGAAGTTCCGTAGTTGTAGGGTTGTAGAAAAAGGGTTACGAGGTCGTCGTCGTCGTCATCGTCGTCGTCGTCGTTGTCGTCGTCGTCGTCGTCGTCGTTGCACGCAGTCTTTCTTTAAGCTCGTCTAGTCGAGAAGAGATGCTCGACCGTGGCCCGGCAGCCGGCGACTGGCTGCTGCTAGAAGGCTCGCAAGCTCGAGCCAGTCGACCTGGCTAGGCGCAAGCTCTCTCCCTGCTACTCGCCCACCAAAGCTGTCTCTCTCTCTCTCTCTCCCTTTCTCTCTGCATCTCTCTCTCTCTCTCTCACACGCTTTACTCTCCCACGCGAGCAGCCTCCCGTCGTGTGAGAATTTCTTCGCCGTGTCACCGCGAAAAATGTTCTCCTTTTCTCATCCTTCCTACGGCTTACGCGAACGAGCTCTTTCACTGACCCCACTAATATTTTTCTCTTATTGTATTCTCTGAGTATGTGCTTTGAATGACTCGCCGAAGGATCCCAAGGTAGTAATAGAAACTGTAATAGAAAAATATTCGTCAAGGTGTTAATTGAACGCAATAAAATGATCATTAAGACGATTATTACAAGCGCGCGCGTATATATAAATAGATAGATAAACACTTTTATTACCTACTCGTAGTAGCAATCTTTTATAGGAGTTAATCGGCGTTACGTTCATTGTCGGATGTTTACTCGTTAAGAAGATAAATATACGTAAGGATATTTCATTGATCGAAAAATGACACTAGCTTTTATATTTACCTTTAAGTAGATAATATTTATGTATATGCGTGTATGTATTAGCGAAAAGAGGTCGTCGTTAATTACATCGTGCTTTGGTTTTCCAGCTGGTGGCACAAACGATATTCAAGAATGAGGATCCTTATTACGATCAGTATGCGATCTCACGAATAGTGATCCGTCCGACAAATAGCTCCAATACTTACCTATACCATTTAAGTCGCGTTCGAATATTCGATCTCGTTATTAAATGGCGAACTCGAGTAGGCGATGAATATAATTATATAATAGCTTGGTAAATAATGGGAAAACTTAATGACGCATTCGAAGCGACACAAAAGGGACGACGCGCAAATATAACATTATTCCAGTATATCTCTACTTCTCATATTTGGAGGTGAATTTTCGTAAAGTACGACAGAGAGATGATGATAGCGGAGCGGTAAATAAAGTACGGTATATTGTCGGAGCGCGATGATATTCGCCGTTTCCCGTATCGTCGAGAATTCTTTTCTGGAAATACGTAACTGTCGGCCCTCCTAATGTCTTCGCATCTAGCATAGTCTCGTGTACGTATCTAGAGAGATATTGCTCTATACGTATGACCATCGAAACATTTCAGACTTCAACTTTAACGTTCCTTCGACGGTCATTATACGATCGCGTTATATTTTTCTTTCATTTTTCTTTTCCATCTCGTATATTCGGACATTTTCTTATCTCTTTCTACGAGTTTAGAACGAAGGTTAAAAAAACATAACTCGTTAGAAATATATTAAAACCGGTAGAATATAAATAAGAGAATATACGAATTTTAGATTCATCGTAGCGACCCTATCAGTCGCACAAATATTTGTTCATTTATTGATTACATGTTACGGTATATATTACCTATATCAATCATCGATAAGCTAACCGCATCATATACATAACTCGGTCATATGCTAAATAGTCTTTGGATATATCTATATACCGTATTTCTGACAGGATTGTGATTTTTCGAGTGGAATAGATGTAGGAGGTGGGAGGAAGTATTACCGTAGAGGAAAATGCCAACCTTGACCGGAATATGTGTCCTTCGACCCGTGCCGCTTATATCGACTATACCTTATCAGCTGGCTCGAATATCCAGTATCTATACTATAGAATATAGAAACGTATTATAGCTCATTCTCTTTTCACATTTTCTTTTGCTTCTTTCCATCTCCCTTTGGCTTTTACCGACGTCATCGTCTTCGCCGTTGCGGTTCTTTGTCCACCGACCGTTTTCCATCCACGTCTTCTCCTATTTAGTTTACCGCATAGCTCACCGCATTGTCGTTACTCCACTACCACGACCATCAGTCTCACTTTGTCTTTCGTTTATTCCTTTTCATTTATTTAATCTCATCTTTGTCGAAAGCTCCTTGGAAGATGGTTATACCACGAGTTTAGCAACAACCATCGTTCTTCTTCTTCTCCTTTTTCTTCTATTCTCATCATGAGATAAAGTATATTCCAAAGTATTCGTCATTTTCCATACCTAATAATTACATTCCTTTGTTCTCGCTTGATGTTTTATATCTTTTCCTCTAATTTTTTTTATCCCAATAAACTTTACGTTTCTGCTGAATGTGGAGCTTTTATTTTAATTCAGAGCTTTATGTACACACACACACACACACATATATATATATATATATACATAATCTACGCACGTGTGTATGTTTGTTTTAAAGGCGCGCGTATGTCAGATAGCGATAAAAATCTACTTTTGCACTTGGCTGCGAGTAGAAATAAGAGAGAGAGAGAGAGAGAGAGAGAGAGAGAGAGAGAGAGAGAGAGAGAGAGACGGAGAAAAAAGATTCTGGACAAAGTGCTGAGAGGAAACAAGTCCTTATCTTTGTTTACCGTCTCATAGTTGCAGCCAACTCGGTCTCCCCACCTTCTCTACGATTCATACGGATTGGCAGAGTTTCTGTGATCCTGATATCCTGCAGTAATACCAAAGATCCAGTGGTGGCTCTCTCCGCAGGCGCAGTATATTCTGCTTCTCTCTCTCTCCCTTTCTCTCTCTCTCTCTCTCTCTCTCTCTCTCTCTCTCTCTCTCTCTCTCTCTTTTCCTGTCCCCAGCGTCGTCCGGCAACATGATCTAACTTTCGTGAGATCGCGCAACAAGGGATAAGCCGTGGAGCATCCACTCCGCCAAAAAGATTTAGGACTGCGGCTGGGTCACGGCAACTTGCCAGTGACCTCAGGATTGCGTAAAGCCTATGTACTAGCACCGCCACCACCACCACCACCACCACCACCGCCACCACCACTACCGACATCATCATCGGCAATGAGATCGGCAGACAGCAGCATTACCGTGATTGCTGTCTGTCCGAGGAAACGTCCACTTATCACCGCGTTTCATTTCTTTTTGGCATCCTCCTAAAGAATTTCACCATTTCCGCGTGACTGCGATTCCTCGTCTCTCGTCTCGTTAAAATTTCAACGATTTACGACGCATTTCATATCTCGATCTTTTTAAAGATTGATTCCTACGGAGAATATTTCTATATCGGATTTACATCGGTAACAATTTGGCTTCTCGATTTTCGAACTAATTAAGATATCACGAATTAATCGGCAATGGGAAATTTCAAGAAACTTTGAGAAGTTCTGTCGATGTCTCCCACTCCTTCTTGGTGCCCATAGCCTATTAGTCTGTGGGTTGGATAGATTCCAGTGGTTCGTTCGACAGTCACTTAATTAACGACTTCTAACGATCCCCTTGATCATTGATAGAGGGTAACCCTCCTGAAATGACGTAGAATAATGAACGGCCACTCGATACTTGGACTTTAACATCCTTTATCGGTTTCGCACCCTCTTTAGAATGGTGCCACGTAGCGCGTACTCGGTGCTTACGATAGTAGTAACTCGAGAGTGTCGCTTTCGAACGAAAGATCTCTCTCTCTCCCCCCCCCCCCTCCCCTCCCTCTAACACTTCTTTCTTAGCGCGTTCGAGATAGGAAAAGTCTTGAAAAGGTCGCGGAAAGGGTTAGGGTAAAGTTCGTGGCTCATTGTTCGCCTCTCGTTCTCTAGCTCTCCTTGGTTCTTTGTACTTCGAAGGAACGTATGATCTCTCAAGACGAACGACAACGTCTTCGGTCTTGATCTATCGGCTTTAGAAGAAGTATCTACGACGACGAAGAAAAAGAAGAAGAGGAGGAAAATCACGAAGATTCATGAGCTACTCGCTTTTTGGTCATCCATTCGTTTTATCGTCCAAAAGAGAGACCGAAATCGAGACGGCCGGTATCCGAGAAGAATTCGAATGGTGAACGTGTCCTCGATGTATCTTTATCCCTTTCTCTTTTCTTCGCTCGACCGACCGAAAGGAAAATTTAAAAACCTATACAAAGATATTTTTCCATCGGTCTTGCGTCTTGCGTTGTCGCCGACATCTTTCACAACACACGTTGAATCATTTTCTCACGGACCTTTATTTTTTTTTTCTTCTCTTTTCTTTTCCTTCTTCTTTTCCTTCTTCCCTCTTTCTTCTACCTTTTTACGTCATTCTTAAGGATTTTCTTGTCCCTTTCGTTCGCGCCACGTTTTTACCCAGCCAGAAACTCCCGCAGCTAGCTTCCTACCTCGAGTAAAAGCGAGCTGTATATCCTTCTCGTCTTTTCTCCCTTTTCTATCTTTGTTTTTTTATTTTTTTTCCTCTTTTCCTTACACGGTCGGCAAATTAATGACACTCGTTTTCTCCTCGTATGGTTAAAAAGGGATGGAGTGATGGAGAGAGAGAGAGAGAGAGAGAGAGAGAGAGAGAGAGAGAGAGAGAGAGCGTTTCAAAGATTTTCCTTCTTCTTTCTTTTGTCCCTTTTTTTCCACGGCGCAAACCAAAGATACGAAACGATCCCGTCGACGTGGATAAATATTTGGTTCGTGAAAGAGGTGAGCTAAAACCAAGAGGGTAAATCATTCCGTCGTGTTTATAATAATGTCGAGAGTTCTGATTTCGGGGAGATACGAAATAACGTACGAACGAAAATTAGTTAAAATTTCGTGCGTTCGGCCGAATATAACAGACATCGTATAGCTTGGAAAAAGTATATTTAATAATCTAGAAATATGCGATTAGACTTAGAGCGATGGTATGCCGGTAGAAGGCGAAGATCCATAGTTTGCATAGATTCGTCAGCGGCAGTAGAACGTCAGGCGATTTCTCGATACCTATCGAGAGCGAGAGCGCGATCCGCTTGCATAATCGTCATAGCCGAGATATCTTTCGTGTAAGGTTCCCTTACGAAGCTTTCGAGGAATTGATATGTAGAAATCTACGATAATCAAGTACAGCTTTTAGCATTATTATCACGCTTGCGCATCGAATTTCATATTTTTAAATGTATCTCTACGTACATGGACGTATTATTGATACGTAACAATGATTGAAAATGACGAGATAACGTTGCTGTATTCTATTTTTATATCATGCAAATCAATTATCTTCGAACGGCATTTATACCGATCTACTCATTCGGAAATCTTTGATTTATGTTAGAGGTAGATACATTATTCCTATCTATAAAATCATAACGGGAGATGGTATCCATTCGAATGAGTCATTGTAGGACGTAAATCTATAAATCAATTCTTTAACGTGCAGATTCCTTTAATTCGTAAAGATCGAGTTTCTTATGCGCATTATATATTTACAATCCCCTTCGGTTAGGATTTCATTCATTAAAAATCGAATCCATTAATAAATTATCATCGTTCGATTTATTTCGAAGATAACTGCATGGTGTCGTGAAATTTGGTCGTTTTATTAATAAACATACACGTCCGTTAAAACTTGCAAATTATTTCATAAATTACCATATTTGTTCGATCAATCGTCGTTTCTCGTATTTATATTATGTATGACGTAATATACTACATTTATAGAACATTTTAATATTCAATTGCAAATCTTCAGATTGCCATATATGTATATATATATATATATATATATATATATATATATATATATGTATGTATGTATGTATATATAATAGTATTTATTGTATCCCATTCATTGGCTTTGATACTCGTTAATAAATGAAAATTGATCGAAAGTTTACTTACTTGGGGCATTGTCCGTGACATATAACGTACGTCATGTAGGCAAGTGTCGGGTCAAGCCTCCTTGGAACGATTTGCAAGCCTCTCACTCTTCCCCTTCCCAGTGGCAAGAAACTATGGCAAACGAAGAGACAGAGTCAGAGAGAACGAGTGAGAGAAAGAAACATAACACGAGCCGGTGTGTTGGGATAAACGATAGAGTGGGGAGGAAAAGAGAGAGAGAGAGAGAGAGAGAGAGAGAGAGAGAGAGAGAGAGAGAGAGAGAGAGAGAGAGAGAGAGAGAGAGAGAGAGAGAAAGGTTATAATCCTGGAAATCGAGAGCGAGGAGAGTGAAAGAGAGAAAGAGAACACGCCTCTCTCTTTCTTTTTCTCTCTTCCGAAGTCTCGAGACTCGAAGTATGTCTTCTCGGTGAGAAACTCGTCAGTATCTCGGTGACTTCCATCTGGTAAATAGCACGAATCTTGTTCTCTAGAAATCGAACGGTGATCGCGCGTGTGCCTGGGAGCAGGTTTTACTCGCGCGTGTATATTTGGTACGTCAACGAGAAGTGGACTAACGAATAAGAGGGAAGAGGCGGTGGAGGAGGAGGAGGAGGAGGAGGAGGAGAAGAAGAAGAAGAAGAAGAAGAAGAAGAAGGAGAAGGAAAGGACTCGATTCTCAACGAAGCTTCGTCGATTAACGCGATAAAAATCTCTACGTGCACAGTACAGTGAATAGAAAACATCGATAATACGTGTGGAGGCACGCTTCTTCGAAACGTACGTTTAAGATTTTCTTTTACTTCTTTTATTTTTTCTTTCTTTTTTCTTTTCTTTTTTTTTTTCTTTTTATTTTTATTTCTTTCCCCCCCCCCCCCCTTTTAATTCTTCGTTCCCTCGTTTTCATCTTGCTCGACGAAACGATTCCTTTTAATAAAGAGAAACGAGCCATCGTCATTTATCTTGCCGCTAATACTCTCCAAGTGTTTACTTCTTCTCTTCTTCTTCTACTTCTACTTCTCGTATTTACATTAGAAAAGGTTTCGAAGCTTCTCGTCTCTTATCGTTCGAGACGATCGTAAATTCAGTAAAACGCGACATTCGTTGTTTTCTCGTAGAGCGGTCGTGATCGATGGTGGTGGCGTTGATTGGAAAGAGAGCGAGAGCGACAGAGAGAGAGAGAGAGAGAGAGAGAGAGAGAGAGAGAAAATGGTGGAAAAGCGTTGGAAAGATAGATAAAGAGAAGTTGCATAAGTGCTCTTCATACAAAACTTTCTAGCGGTCTTTTAAAGCGGTCGCGCAACGGAAGAAGAACGTGAAATTAGCGCGAATTGAAATTCGAAAACCTCAAGTGTGGTTTGCCGGTGTGTGCGTAGCAATAAAGCGTAGGCGTGTGGGATTTAATCCGACGTGCAAATATACTGGCTTCGCCATGTTATGTTACGCGAAACGCTCGGCGGACTAATCGGGAGGAAATAATTTGTTTGGACAAACCGGTGTTACGTAGGTTCTGATTGGTCGTAGGTGATCGATCGATCTCTCTCCTCGTTTGCACTATGTGTACAGGAATATTAGGTGTACTCTACTACCTGTCTACCGATTAATGTACATAGCTAATCACTTCGACCGACATTCTCCTAACTAAATTAGAAAAAAAAAAAGAAAAAAAAAAAAATATATCGTTTCGTTCTTTTAAAGCGAATTAACGACTTTATCACTTTAGCTCCGGACATTTGTCTCCTTTCCTTTCGTTTTTCATCGAATGCAAAAGAAATATTAAAACGTGTTGTTTACTTTTTAACGTAGGACATTGAATTCGTTTACGCAAGACTATTCGTGTTCAAAGACAATCGCGTGCATTCAGTATCCAGGTACCTACTAGCGATCACCTTTAAGATTCCACCTTGTAAAAATGTCTCCTTTCGTGTCGCGCTTTCTTCGACGCGCGCACAAGTGTGCGGGAGAGAGAGAGAGAGAGATCCGTTTCGTAACGCTCTCGTCTAACCTACTTAAAGTAATTCGTCCTTTTGTCCCAAGAATCGTAGCCGCGTTCGAGTAGATAGGATAGACGAGTCTATGGAAATTTACTTTTTGATTAGGTCGAAAAACATCGTTTCACCATAAAACCAAGTTTCGTGCATTGCTTGTCCCAAGAAAAAAATAGTACATTATTATTATTGCGGTTACTATTATTATTATCATTATTATTATTATTATTATATCAAATTGATCGATTGAGCTGCAATTTGCGGAGATTATTAAATTTCCATGTGCAAAGTTCGCGAGGAGCTAGTTTCGTTAGTGTCCTTCGAAACGTTGCATCACGAACAGCAGCATAACTGGATCCGCGGAACGAGTTTCACATAACGGCCAACTCGAGACTCGACTTCTCTCAAGAATGTACTTTGGAATCTCAATGATTTATAGGTTTTATTAGATCGAATATCATCGTGGATCACTTGTGAATTCCAAAAGACAAACGTACGAGAAAACGTGTCGTAGTTGGATCAAAGCCATTTTCGCAAAGTTCCTGCGAAATCGAAGGTAGGGGTGGTGTAATTCATATGACCGAGCTGACGTATCTTATATTCTCGATGGAGCTCGTAAAATATTTCAATTCATTTAGAAAATCGACAGCCTCGGGTTTAGTACTTTTAGGATTTCGTTCGTGCCCGATAATTCGTCGTTGGTAACGATCATTATTACGAGTATTACGGCGAGTGAAAGTAAGATCATTTCGTGGCGTGTTTGCCCTTATGGCCGATGAAGAGATGCTCGTCCAAGCAAATCGCGATATCGTGCGCGAGAGAGAGGGTGTGCTCGAAGGAGAAGGGGAAACATGCCCGATTAGTGTGTGCGGCTGGACAATCGAGTAGATCGCCTAGCAATACCGCGACCTATCGATCGGCGAACAAACGAATTTATCGAACATTTGCCTGCTAATTCACCTATGCAGCATGCCGCATAATCCAGTTACGTTGTCGAAACCACAGGAATTCGCGGATAGGCACCTGCTCTCGCTTCGAGACCTCGCTTTAGTAGTCCAAGCTTCTATATCGGGATCTGTGCATGCACGATAATATGTTTGCAATGTGCCTCACTGACCTATCCGGATGAACGAAGAAAAAAGGAAGACGAGAAACGACCCTTTCTATTTATATTATATCATATTATTATATTTCCAGACGCGCATATAATATATATATATATATAATATATATATTATATCCATATAATGGTGCGTGTGAGAAGCGCGCCGTATACTTGTACACCCGGAATAAGCATTACCGGCAGCCTGCGTAATATATTTACTACGGTCCACAATGAGTAATACGTAATGCACGATATAATATCATGTATAATATATAACTTGCATAGTACATAGCGTATAACGTAGGGCACAGGAAATGCCATTAATCCTTTGTACTCTAAATTCTTTTTTCATAATCCGTCAACATTGTTGTTCCCATCGAAAAATAATGTAACGTTAAAGTTTCGAGCCGGAAGCAATATAGATGATAGCGCTTAAAACTATAATACGTGTAACAATGAATCAAATTGAATCTCGATCCATCTCCTTTCCGAGATGTTGCAACGACAACAGGAGGAGTTTGCTGTAACGAGCATTTGCGGCTTGAATATTTGCCTGGCAATTTGCTTAAGGACGAAATGTGTGAACCTGCATCGTCGTTAACGTTATCGGCTGTGTGCGTTGTTGGTTGTAACGTGCGAATGCAGAGAATCGTACACAAGGCCATTATCGTGACGAGCGAATCACATCTAGTCGCGTTTCTAACTCACGTCTACCGAACTCCATTCTAATTTATAATCATGCTCTTCCTCCTCTATTCTAGTTCTATTTGCCCCTTCACCTTTGGAAATTCCTTCTTTTATTATTCGACGATTATTCTCACGTGAACTAAAGCCTGATACCTAATATTATTTTTATTATTTTTAGCCTTTCAGATCTTTCGTATAACGTCTGAAAGATCTTATCGTTCCGATTTAATAAAACGTAACTATCGCGTAAATTACAACATCGCGTTGATTTTATTTTCATTCGAAACGTACGAACGTAGTGACATTATTTTAATCTATAGGAAAATTATTTCGAAGAAACGAAATTACGTAACTGATTATAGGGAGACAAAGATGGATAGGGGAGAGATAGAGAGAGATAGCAATTTGGAGCTAACTCGAAAGGCGCATATCGGGTCACGTAGATCTCGGTGGAAATATAATTGCGACTGCGGTAGAGCGTTTCTCTCTATTGGTAACCCGCGATTAACTTTAACGTTTGGACCTCTTCGTTTCCGGAAACGTCGGTATTTCCTCAAAGCTACTTATAAGTTTCTTTCGCCCGCCCGCCTTTTCCCAATCGAACATCAAACTTGGTATATCTGTCTTTCCAAGAAAGAGGGATTATTTCGTCTGAAACTAGTATCACGTTTTCGGTCAACAACTTTTGAAAAGCCACGAGAAGGAGTTTCGACCAAACACTTTGCCAGTACTTTCCAAAACTTTATTTTTCGATTTTAAAACTTTCTCGCTTATCTCGCTTCAAGATGGCCTTATAATTTTGATGAATTTAATGAAAACACTATGTATATATTTGCACGCGTGCCCAAACATATATATACATATATATATATATATATATATATATATATATACATATTATTATTATTATTATTCTATAAACATATGTATATATATGTATATGTATATTTATAGAAAGTGTGCAAAATCGAGATACAGGCGAGGAGTAGAGGCGGCGGTGGCCCCTGGCGTAAGAACATAATCGCGGCTATGTCCTGAAAACGTCTCCCGCGTGATCCGAGTCTTTCCTCTTAATGCGCGATGTGAAAAAAAAAAGAAAAAAAAAAAAAAAAAAAAAAAAAAAAAAAAAAAAGAAAAAAGAGAAAAAACCCAGGAAAGGGTTTGGGATTTCGATGCTTCTTTTGTTCGTAGAAAACGACGATATTATCACGACGCTAATACCTCACATTTACTTCCACTCTTCTTCTCGTCTCTCTTCAAACGATCCGTCATTTTGCGAGCGTTGCAACTTCTTCCTCGTCGTAGTAGTCTCGAACGAAATAAACGCGTTCCTCGCGAATATCCAAGCTCAACGTAGAGAACCACGTCGTACGATCGTGACTATAATGTTTCTCTCTGTCAGAAACACAAATCAAAAGTAGATACCTAACGAATAATTATCGTTGAAATTTCCTATTCCTTATATCTCTTTATTTTCTTCGATTATCTACCAATTTATCAGCAATTATTCAACGACGAATGAAAAAGAAAAAAAGGGGGGGAGGGAAAAAAAAAGAAAGAACGAAAGAAAATAAAAAAGAACATGAAAAACAGATCGAAATAAAATGTATATCTAAGGATTTGTCGGCCAAAGATATACTATTATTTAAGACAAATGTATGCATATATTATTCCAGGAGCCAGATTTACATAACGATCGAGTAAGTTCTCGAATATATAATGTACCTTTTACAGTTCGATTTCTTCTCTCTTTTACATCATCTTTCTTATTTATCGGATTTCACGTTTAAAGTACCGTTTAAGGAACGTTTGTCTTTATCTCGAATGAACATACGACTGTTGACTTTCGCCGATAGATCTTAATATCGTCGATTATTGACCAAACATTTTCAACCGAACGTTTGCTTGTTTTTCTTTTCTTTTCGTTTCTTTTCTTTTTCTTTCTTTTTTCTGTAATTCGTATGCCTCGAAGGGAAAGTTATTAGCACGAGAGGCCAAAGCGTTAGCGAGGTTTCGTTAAATAAAAATCCGTAGAGAAGAGTTCTCGGGAGTCTCAAAATCGAGCTTTCTAGTCGAGAACGTTATAACCTCGTAACGTCGATTGCAAAAGCAATTGCTCTCCGTGATATACGCCTACTTTTAACGCGTTAGAGTTTCCTTTCTTTTTTTTCTTTTTTTTTTTTTTAAATTTCACTATTACGAAGTTAGGTCGCTGTGTAGAGACGTCAATTATCGGCACTAGCATTGTCGCTAATTAACGAGAGAAATCCTTACAAACGTTCTCCCTTATGCAGAGAACTCGAATAACTGAACCAAATTATTGATTATGGTACTTACTTACGTAGTAAGTAGCTACACGTACGACTAATTAAATTTAACTTTTTTTTTTTTGTTGTTGTTGTTGTTTATGCTTAATGTCCGGAGTTTGCAACAAAGGAAAAAAAAACAAAAAAGAGGAAAATGCAACGAAAGCTTGCAATGTACTTTTCCGTATGGGAAAGTTTTCGATTATTTGTTTATTCGAAAAGTTTCCTGAAAACGATGCAAAGTATATTCTCTTTCACGTTGTTAAACGATAACACGAGTTATTCGAATAAAACGAAACGACGTTAGAGACTGCAGAGAGAGAGAGAGAGGGAGAGAGAGGCACACGGCCGTCGGCATCGATTATATTCAACATTTTCAACAAAGTTTTCGCTATGGTAGAGAGTATCGGTCGCCTCGCTCCTGTAACTTCGTTAAATGTCACTCAACTCGATGGAGAACGTTAGATTACATTTGCAATATATTCGATTAAATATCGATAGCACTTGAAAAGAGGTGTGCGATCGATTGGGAGATAGGCAATCGTTGCCGAGAGATCCGAGTGGACGAGCTTTTTCCGACTGGATCAAGAACATAATAGATGTAGGAGTTGGCAGAGGGACTTAATACCCGATTCCCCAGGACTTTGACTACGAAATGATAAATCTTGGCTTCGGGTGGGTAAACAGGTGCATTCGATCAGGATATTAGCTTTCACGAGAGATCGGCAAGGTTCATTTCCCAACCGGTTTTCTTCTCGTCCATACGACCTGTCGATCGTCTAGATATACACACACAGAGAGAGAGAGAGAGAGAGAGAGAGAGAGAGAGAGAGAGACGTCGTAGAAAACTTATTTATCTATTTTCTGCGTGTCGGCATCATAAACGCTTAACGACACCTGTCGTCTTCCTATCGGGTCGCATTATTTCTTTTTGCGATGCCAAATGAAAAAAATTAAAATATGTACACGTACGAATATAGATGCGTATTAGAAATTCCGATGAAGTATTAATTAGGTATTTGGCCGACCATGTATATTCGATCGATTCGATACGCGTGCGTATTCGCCTTCTGTGCGCATACACGATTAAATAATACCGGAAAGAAAAGCGGTAAAAGTGGTCGGTACTGCAACAGCTCTCCTACCTCTTTGCGATCTACTGTCCTGGTAGCGAACACCTGTTCGCGCACCTGAATCACCTGGATCGTGCCTTTATCTGCGCACAAACAGTAAGCAAACCTCTTTGCCTGCCTTACCGCTCTGGTATAGGAGGAGACGTTTTGTTTTAACCCTTTCAAAGCTATGGCTTCCTCTTCTAACAATGATCTAAACCGGTCGTTTTCAAATCATTAGAGAAACTCGTCGCTACGGATAAGTTTATCTATCGGAGAATGTAATTAAAATTTAATTTAAATCGTCGCCACAAGAAAATACAATTATTCGACGAACCGTATGAACGTAACGTGTACACACGAAAGTGGCTTTTCTTTTTTTCCTTTTTCCTTTCTTTCTTCTCTTTTTTTTCGGTTTTTTTCGTGTTTTTTTTTTTCTTTTTTCTTTCTTTTTTTTTCTTTTTTTTTTTTTTTTTTTTTTTTTTTTTTTTTAATATGTATATTTTTTTTTTTTACAATAATATCCATCCTTTTGATTCATTTGGTATTCATAAAAGTTAAACGTCTCGTAGGTAACTATTTTATATTCACGTTATATCGATAAAAGGTTGAATAGAAACGATGATATTGTAGTAACGACGATATTAATAATTATAATAATAATAAAAATGAGTATGATCGGGCGAGTACTGTACGATAGAGAGAAAGACACGTGAGCAATTTCGAATCGATCGAACTCTCATAATCGTGGTAATTCGATCGCCTTGACCTTTCGCATGCGCACGTAGTATTTTCTAAATCGGCCGACGTGATTCTCTTCTGAATATTTATGAGATCCGATGCTACGAAGGATTTATCGTATTAAAATGCGATAAAGTAATCCAAATTTAGTATGCATGCCGTATACCAGGGGCTCCTCTCGAAGGCCAACGTAATTGTTTAAATTAACGTAAAATTTCTTTAAAACCGCAGACGAAACGAGCAATTCTTTGTACCTTTTGTCTCGCTTGCGTTCTTAATAATCCTGCACGTAATTACGCGTAATATTTGAGAGGGCGAAAAGTTAAGAGAGAGAGAGAGAGAGGGGGGGGGGGGGGGGGGGGGACGGGTGGGGGGGAGGCGCGCAACGGGAAATTATTCAAAACGTCGAGTGGTCCTGCGCGTCGGCGAGTCACCGCGAGTAATTAGCATAACGATGGTATAAATGTGAAATTACGCGGGTTGCCTCGATTTTACGTGAAATTTCCAAGCGACCGTGACGACGTTGTATCGCGTTCGCGCAGCGATCCTGATTAAAAGGTAAATTGCGCCTATTGTGCGGGAACTCTGTCAACGAGACAATGGGAAAACTGGAGGACCGAACGTAATCGACCGATTTGATATCGTTAAAATAACGATCGATCTTGCTCCTCGTTGTTATTTAAAACGACGGCGCTCTAATGCCACGAGAGCGTCGAGTAGAAATCGCGAGGAGGATCTGCTAGAAGGAGGTGGTGCTAGGTGATGGAGGAGGAGGAGGAGGAGGAGGAGGAGGAGGAAATGGGAGTGGGATGCAACGTGAACCACACAACGTGCATAATACACCTTGGCTCTTCGCAGGTGTGCAACATCCTGCCTTCTCTGCTACCCTGCTCGCCCACGCTCGTGGAATTTACCTGAAAAGGAAATCTCGGTCGTACCGTGACTCCTTTACCTGTTAGAGAGGTCACCTAGTCGTTATCTCCTCTGTCCACCTCTATCTCCTCTTCGTGCTCCTCTTCATCCAGATCTCGCTAGCGACAAGTTTCCTCTATACCACCGGTACACTTTGTCGCAGCACCTCCTCCAACGGTAAGCACGCGTGCGCACGCTCGCTTCCTCCTTCTTCTCTTTCTCCTCCTCCTCTTCCTCTTCTTCCTCCTCCTCCTCCTCCTCCTCCTCCTCCTTCGCTTCCTCCTACTATCTTATGTTCTCCCGTTAACTCGCAGTCGTGGAAATCATCTAGACGACTCGTTCGACGTCGCTCTAGCACGCAGATGTCCAGATAATTTTCTCGGTAGACTTTCCTCATGGAAGCGGAGAGAGAGAGAGAGAGAGAGAGAGAGAGAGAGAGAGAGAGAGAGAGAGAGTGAGAGAGAAATAGCGAATAGAATTTGGACTTTTATCTATCGTTCGCCAGGTGTGTTCTCGAGTAAAATCTCGATCGAAAAGGTTTCCAACTCCTTTCCTAATTAGCAGGTACCCGTGGTAGTTTTCGATGGACTCTTGGAGAATACGCGTGAACGCACGATCGGTCCTTAATGCACACGTACCCGTATACACATATACGCACATACATACACATAAGTATACCATCTAGTGTATCTTCGTGCAACGAGTTTTCCATTTCTTTTCTCTTAGTAGGAAGACGAGTCATACCTAGTAGTAGTGTATAGGGATTTCGCGTATGATCCAGGTGAATTGACGAAAGAAAGATAAAAAAACGAGGAAAGGATCTGTTTGGTCGAAAGTGGGAGGTGTGGGCGTTGAGCCAGGTAGAAGGCTGCACCTCTGAATCCCAGGCGAACAGCAGCGAAAGGAGTGGCTTCTCTTACGAACCTGTCTCCAACGACGCAACGACATATTTACGCTTCGCCCAATACATCATTTTTTATTTCCTCTTTTATCTTTTCTTTCTTTTTCTTTCTTTGTTGCTTTTTCTTATCTTGAGACACACTGAACAACGTTTATAGATATTTAACGTTAAATCGGCGAGATATATTAGGCTCGATTACTGATCGACCGATAAAAAGAGAGAGAGAGAGAGAATATTAACGAGGTCGTTAATGAGACGCAAGACGCGATTAGATGGACGTGGCTTAGGGGAAATCATATAAATCTTGTCAATAGGGAGCAAATGTGCCCTAAGGGTGTTGTTGTTCCAATGGGAATAGAAATTTGCTTGCGCGTTCGACACGACGAGGACGCCTGCGTGATGAAACTGGAGACGTCGCGGTGCCTAGAAGAGGCGTACGCAGGTGCTAAACTTCGCACGTCGCGACGATCGACGTGCGCGGAGTCGCTGGTTATTGATATCGCGCTATCAGGAGAGGATAATAACGTCGAGGATCGTTCACGCACGAAGAAAAACCTGTTTGGAGGTTGACTAAATCCTAACGAGATATTTATTAGCTTGGACGGTTTGTTATCTTACGTTTTCCTTTTTATCGATCGTCATTCGAGACGACCTAGAGAATTCTCTTGGTCTATTTTATTTGTCGGCATTTTCCATTTCTCTCTCTCTCTCTCTCTCTCTCTCTCTCTCTTACTTTGGCTCGGTTGAAACTATTCTACTTATTCTACTTAGAATTCGTGAAAGTCTTCTCTTTGGTCTTATCTCTCACCTTTAATTAACGAACAAGCTACTCGTAGAATCTCCGAGACAAAGCAACGACTAAGTAGAGTACCTTTCCTTCCGACAAAATTTCTGCTATCCTGAACTCGTACCTTACCTTGTACTTCTTAGACGTAATTTTAACTTTGTCACTTTGTATGCTACATCGTACGTTAGCGTTTGATATTAACGGGTTTCCGTTAATGGTGTTCGTCAATCTTGGGGTGGTTAGTTAGTACTATAAGAGAAAAGGAGACCGAACTAATCCCTGGTAAAGACACATGCGGGAATAGCGAGGAGAGTTCACGGCAGGGAAATTCAAGCCAGACCAAACTTATCCCAAGGATGGTATCGATCAGGTGGTTAATTAAGTGCCAAAGAGATTTCTAAGGATCTTTAGTCTTGATCCTTTCAGGTTTCCACTGACTCCTTACGAGTTTGTTCGCACCTGGATCGATCTCTGATTCCCCGAGTATCTCTCAAAGAGAAGAAACGACGACGGATCTAAAAGAGTCGAAAGAGTGGGAGGGAAGGAGAGATAGTTAAGCTGCCCAGCTTTCGGACCGAAGCGTTGTGTGTTTCCGTAAATCAACAGGTGGCTTTTGCCAACGAGTAATATTGTACGCTAAAAGATCTCTATCGCGTTCGGGTTCTTACGGAAGTTCGTTCAAGAACAACGTATTAAAATCCAATTTCAACTTTATAATAAAGCGCAACGGCCGCTAATTAATATCCAGGAAATCGGCCGAATTTAATAACTTAAGAAAGAAGGATACCTTTTCTACGACGAAATCCGTCCTCGCAAAAGTCGTATTTATTCATTGTTCTTTCTTTATTTAAAAGAATTCATAGCGAGCGTAAAAGTTTGTAGTTTTTTCTGTCCTCGTCCGTCGGCAATGTACTACTCCGCTTGAATTTCATTGTCCTCGCTCGGCTAACTTTCCTTTATAAAGTGCCGCTTATTTATTCATAAGATTTTATAATTTAATTAGTCTACGCTCAGAGTAGAAAAAGGAATGGGGTGGGGGCGGAGGGGCATGACTCGAGTGAAACGACGGAACGAAATATCGAGTATTCTGCTGATTCATTATTTGCATTATACGAGCAAGAGAATCGGTGCATATTAAAATTCTCTTACTCAAATGCCCGGAATATACTTTCAAAGATATCTTTTCGAATTTAACGATTATTATTATTTTTCGCCTTAATAAGTTTTTTAATCCGACGTATTAAAAGTCTTGTAAAAGTCTTTTTTCGAACGATACTTTATGCCTTTATTCGATATTTATTTCGACAAATCTTAGAAGGGAAAAACTCGCGTTAACTCCCTCTTCGTCTCAATCATTCTCGAACAAGTTATTCGTAGGGGGGGGGGGGGGTTCTTCGAAGGCATTTGGTACAAATAAGGAATATGGTCTGAAAAGAACTACCCCCGAGGGGTAAAAGCATTCTAGAGGTGGCGTACTATATACGTAGAGAGCGGATTTGTACTTTTCCTTTATTTCTCTCTCTCTCTCTCTCTCTCTCTCTTTCAACGATATCTCGTCTCATCACATTTTTTCTTCGGCGCATCGAAGAAACTCGTTTCTTTCGCTCGAGCGAGATTCCGAGTAAAGAATGTAAGAAAGAATGTAAGAAACAAAAAGCGAAGGAAAAATGAAGAATGAAGGAAACTAGAAAAGAAGGGAAGAGAGAGAGAGAGAGAGAGAGAAAAATATAAGAAGCGCGAGAAATCCGTATCTCGAGAAAATCGAAGTAGTCGTTCGTTATTGGTATTAGAGAGAAGAAAGCAAATGCAAATGTTGAAACTTGTAGGTATGGTTTAAACGAGGAAAGAAAGAGTAGAGAAAACGATAGGAAAGAAATCACGGTGAGTAAGAAAAATGCTCGGAAGCCAGCTCGGACGACGGCGGTGATAAGACCGAGAAAGGAAAATTAAGAGTGGAAACACTCGGGAGAAAAGAAGAGTCGGTGCGCACCGTCTTGTACCGTTCAAGCGCGTTTCGTCGTCTTGGTACTCTTCTACGGAAAGGATGGGTTCAACTTTCATCTCGGCCTTTTCCTCATTTTTCTTTCTCTCCGTTTCTCACACACACACACACACACACACACACATTTTCTCTCTCTCTCTCTTTCTTTCCTTCCATCTTTTTGAACGCGAAAAAGAAGGTGCGGACAGTCGACGTGGCATCGTTAATATCTCTTAATATCATCTTTCGTGAAAAAGTGGTACAACATCATGAACGATTCTTAGTTTTGGAAAATCATCTCAGCGATGAAGTATGCATGGTATTTACGATGTATGCGAGAGATAACTATGCAAGTTTTAACGAGCTGCTATAATTCTGCATGTCGGTGAAAGATGAAGCATAGAAAGAGAGAGAGAGAGAGAGAGAGAGAAAATCGTTGGTAGAAGAGTAGCATTGATTCTCAGTTTAATCTTTAGAGAGCTACTTAGCGTGGAAGTTGGTTCCATCGGGTACTTTCGAGCGGAAGCTTTTCCTTACTTTACTTTGGATCCTTGTGACAAAGAGCCCTAATTATCGACCGTACTTACATACATAGGACAAGTTTGGATGGGAAATTTGTTCTACAAATCTTTTCTGTCCCGCTGGTCTTTCACCTTCTTTTCTCATATCCAAGGGGAATATTTTGTAGGATAGAGAGAACGCGCGTCGTCCATTTGCAATATCACTAAAGTAGAAAGCGACTGAAAAAGCATTCGATAAAACGGACCGTGACAATTCTTCCATCATTCTTTCGCCTGATGGGGAAAGGTTTGCGAGGTGTTCGCTGACGCTTTAAATTTTAATTGCAACGCTTCTACGAGTTATCCGAAAGGACGATGACGACGACGACGACGACGACGACGACGACGACGACGACGACGACGACGACGACGACGCTGATGGTGGTATTCTCTGTAGTTGCGACGAAGAGACGACCCAGGAATATATTTTCGAGCGGCTAAGCGTGAAACGAGCTTCGGCCAAGTCCTCCTCCTTCCCCTCCTGCGCCATCTTGCCCCTTCCTCTTTCGTGAACGTTATAGGTGCGGAGAGTGATCGATAGAGGTTCGAGAGATCCTTCGAGAAGAAAAGAAAGACAAAGAGAAGAAACTCGGAGGAAGGTGCAAGTGTATAGAAAGTATTGTATATGATAGTAGAAGCAGCCTAGAAGGATATGCGTTCACGTACACAGGATCTCTTGGGAGATGATCCTTCTCAAGGACGATACTCGGACGATATTTATCCTTCGGAGAAAATGGGGGGACATTTACGTCGCGCGCGCGCGCATCTAAAAATTTTCTTTTTGGAGTACTCGAAAGCACTCCAGAGAAAGAAGGATAACGGAGATCTTGCGAGAAAGAAAAAGATATGTATGACCGAGCTCGAGGAAAAGAAGATGTCCGTTGGTTGGACTCAAGCTCTTCTTTCCTTTCTTTCTTTCTTTCTTTTTTCCTCCTTCTCGTCCATGTCGAGACCGGCGCGCGTTCGCTCGTGAAATAAACGCATTCGAGAGAAGTGAGAGTCGTCTAGCGCGTCAAGGGGATTTTTCGAAAAATACAACGAAATCATCCGCGAAGGATTTCTTTTCTAGCCAAGATCTCTTCTCTACCCCTCGTGCCAGATCTCTCGGGTCAACCTCGAAAAATATGATTCGGCTTCCACGAATCTCAGGGATTTTCCGCGAACGACGTTCCTCATATCTCTCCTGAACGATATTACTTTTTATTCTTGCGCGTTCAACGATCGACAAAGATATCGTTTTACTCTGTATCCTCCTCCATCTCCCTTCATTCTTCGACGATTACTTTCAATTACGAGACGTAAAGAGACGACGCGCGCTTATGTATCCTCCAGGGGAAAACTGGAAACTAATATCGTTGATCAAAGTTTATCCTTCCTCGTTCCTATTTTCTCTTTTTACGACGAAAAGATGAGATAACTGAAAAGAAAATTTCTTGTCGTCTTATCTTGAAAATCGGTGAAATTTCCTGGAAGAAAATAGCTTTTGTCGGTTCTAGAAGAATATACGGCAAACTTTTTATGCGTTAACACGCATCCGTCCTTTCTTCTGTGTTCCAAGAGTAATATTATATCCGGTAAACCTTAGATGGCAAGTGGTGTACCTAGGTAGCTACCTATAAAACGCGCGTTTGTTCATAATACGAGATCAAACGGATATGTCTACGGTGAAAGGCTCCACCCCCTACCCTTCTCCCTCCCTTCTCTCTCTCTCTCTCTCTCTCTCTCTCTCTCTTTTTGGTGAATTTTCGAGTACCGCTGGTTGTTTGTCTTTACTTTACAGAATTTGGATGGATATTTCATTTTCAGGAAATTCATCGCATCGCCGCTTTCGGCATCCTTCTCTTTCTCTCTGTCTTTCGAAAGGGTACAGCTGGAGAAAGAGGCTAATTGTGAAACGAGTTTCCGCACGAAATATGAAATACCAGCCGTGTGTGTATGTACCTCACGAAGAAGACTCGCGGAATTTAACCGGCCGAACAAAGTGGAAAATAGATCTTACGAGTGAGAGAGGGGAAGGGATGGTAAAAGGGTTAATTCACGGGGTCAGATTGCGGTTTGCGTCACGCTTGTTTCCTAAATCCCACGATACGATCCAAAGGGATCAAACAGATTCGTTTTACCTCTATCTCTTCCTCCCTTTCCCCCTTTCATCTCCCCTTCCCCTTCCCCACCCCTCCCCTCCCCACCCCTTACCTCCCTCTGTTTCTCTTGGAAATGTGCGACGGACACCGAGCTCTCGTAATATATGTATGTGGAACGTGCGGTTTGTTAAATCGAGTCAAATCGCCGAATTCGCTCGAAATCCGGAAGGGACGCGTTTTACTCACCCAGTATATACTACCTATACGGCTGTCTATTCGCATACGTTACTATTTCCCTTTATTTTTTTATTTTCACCAGTGAGCCGGAAAAAGATTGGGAAAATCGCAAATGACCTTTTTTCATAGAGAGATTTTTACGTTTCGATAATTAATGTAAATCAATGAAATGTGAAAGGATTATATTTAGTTATTTATTAGTTGAGAAAATAATTTATATTCTACGAAGCTTTTACTTTGTATAACCAACGTAATCATCGTAGAATAGATTAGCAAACGGTCGGAAGGAGAAGAAAGGCAGAAAGATAATCCGAGTATCAGCGTTGGGTGAAAATGAGCTCGAACGTTAGCGTAGTATCGTTTTGGTAGTTCTGTCTTAGCGTGTAAAGTCTCAAGAGAGAGGATGTTGGTATTTGTCAGTCTTCTACAGGCCTTAAAGGAGTCATTTCTTTGAGTCGACGTGGTATCTTCTCTTTCGACGAGCATTTTCGCGGCAACCCAAACGAGGAAACTCATGCTAGCTTATGGGAGTATCATTCAAACCTTACCACTAGTTTCCATGGATATTATCTGTGGCTAAAACCGAGGAAACTTTTCTCTCTCTCTCTCTCTCTCTCGTTGCACCAGCAGCGCGGCGCCTTATCCGTGAAATTAACGGGACTTTGCAGCAGCAAGCTCTTCCGGCATCCTCCGCGTTACGCATGGATATGATACGCGGTAAACTTTGGTTAAATTTTATAAACGATCGAGTGCGCTACTTTAACGAGAGAAAAGAGGTTTCGTGAAGATGTTCGTTCGTTTAAAAGGAACGCGTTCGTGACCAATCGCGTTTAACTCGCATCGAGGGGATGAAAGCGCGTAACCGATTGTGCTTATTTTAGTCCGTCTGGTAAGCTTGAAAAGACGAGACTTTCCTCGAGGTGGAACGGTTAGTTAGAGTTTGGTAGCTGTGTTGTACGTCGTCGCGGCACATGGCAACATAGAGGAAAACGGGGATGTACTTTTGTAAAACGCAAACTGGTATAATTTTGAATTTAAACTGTATCTAATCGAGTTTAGTTGGAGAAACTATTCGGGAGTCGCGAGGGAAAAGCAATTGCGATGCAAAATAGATAGTAGTCGATTAGTCCAACTACCCCCCATTAGCAGGCATCCGTATCTCCGAGACTCTTTAGTTCAGTTTTCTCCGAGTTGTTCTCGGCGATTTGCAAAATTTCTCTTTTGCTATTCCCCACCTCGGTTCCTTTCTAATTCGTTTTCGCGAATACGTCCGACAGCTGTCGCGAAGAATAAACGCGAACGGGACAATAACGTGCGTTCGTGAAAACGCGTATTGTAGAGGCAGGGAGAATAATCGAGGTCAATAATCGACGAGTTCGCCGTCGATAGGGGGTTTCTCTCTGATTCCTGACAGCGTCAGAGCTCGGCTTTAACGTTCGACAAGTTGTCAATGACGTGAAGGCCATTATAACGATCGATTACTATGGAGGAGCTCGATGATTGCTAGGCTGCTCGCGTATGGCCTGCTAATACCAACGTCCGTTCGCGCGAATTCGATCAGAGCCCGAGAGAACGGATACTGCTCTGAACGCGGAGAATTTCGAGGGATGAGAAAGCTAGCTCCACCCTTCGTCGATACGTTCGTTCGAGAATCGACGAGAATATCGTCGTGAGTATCGCCGAGAGCGGAGAATATCTACGTAGCGGTAATACAATTTTACGAGTCCGATCGGTGTCGGACCTTTCTTCGATATAAAAGATAAAAAGTCTAATATTCTCATTATAGCCCGTAGGAAAAGAACAAACCTCTTTTGACCTCTTTCGAAATCATAGAACACACGAAGTCAGTCGTTCGTTCGAACGAGGCGGCATTTCTTGACTAAAGCAGCCAAAAAATTGCTAAAGTTCCAGAGACCCATTTAACCTTTTAAACATTTTATTTTTGTTACAGTCGAACGTATTGCAATGGATCATTTCTGGTTCGCGGTGTACCTGACTCTCGGTTGTCTCGTCGCCGGAGTTCTGCCACAATATAGAGACAAAAATACCAGTAAGTAACGAGAGTCTTACGAAACTGCGTCAGCGAACGTCAATTGCCAATTTGTATCGTAAACTCACAAATTTCATTTATTTATTAAGCTATCTCTCTCCCCTCCCCCCCCCCTCTCTCTCTCTCTCTCTTTCTCGAAGATAGCGGTTAGGAGAGTTCGTTCTATCGTTCAAGGAAGAAGAAATAGAGGGGAAAAAGAAGAGGACGAATAACGTGGCGCGATACAAGGAGAAATTTAATTCCAAGTTGAAGTCGTGTTTGAACGTGGAAGTGTGCGCCAGGCAAAAAGGAAATAACAGGGTCGATCGAGCCAAGTGCTTTTCCACGGCGCGACGTGCGATGCCTAGAAAGCCCGGTTATGCCATAGTTGCAACGAAGGGATATAATAGGTAATCTCCGTGCGACAGTGATTAAAGTAGAATAGATACGCCGAGCTTTTATTTTGTTCGTGGATGGAGTTTATCTCGTTTCTATCTATCCTTTCTTTTTTTCTTTTCTTTTATCCTTTTTCGTTCGTTCGTTCGTTCGTTCGTTCGTTCGTTCGTTCGTTCGGCCGACGATAGAAAATTTTCCACTCCGATCGATAGAAATTGAAAGTTTATTAAGACGCCACCGTAGTTAGACGGTAGACATTACATCGTCGATATCGTGAAGCTTTCAACGTACCTTTACGATTAAACTATGGCAAATATGGTAAATAGAAGCTCTTTACGACAAGGTAATTTCAAAATATGGTAACGTAAGCGCACTATACTCGCTTTCTTATCCCATTTCTATTTATAGAATTTTCTTCGAGAACGATCTTACGTGAAATACGAAGCCTATAACGGATGGCTCTTTTCGAGTGATCGTATGACTTTATACAGGGTAGGTAGTAGTACGCGATCGGCATACCGATTAAGGGTCTCTCGAATTTACCTATATTGGACGATGAGAAAAAGGTGCGAAAGGAAGGAGATAGCAAGTATCGGTGATCTTACTCCTCGTCGCTCTAACGAGCGGGAATTCGTTTCCTTCGAGAGATTAGATCCTTGGAATAAGCTTCGAGAGAGAAAGAAAGAAGACGCGTGGATAAAGAGATGGAGAAGGAGGAGATTCGTTTGATACTCGCGGTCACGTAGCTGTCATCTCCTGTATGAGCCAACTCCCATAAAGGAGTTGCATTTTCTCCTCCTCGGCCTCTCGTCATAAACGATCCCATTCCCCCCGTACTCTCTCACCTAAATTGGATGAGTTTGCTCGGAATTCGATGGGGTCCCAAAGACAATTAAAGTGGAATCAAAAGTAATTGGAAATTTTCCTATTTTCCTCGTAATTACCTGTGTCGTAACATTTGGCAATATATGTAATTACTTGATTAAGGATGCGGCTCTATGGCTCGGCGATTACTTCGATGTTGAGATAATGAACGTGTTAACGAATCCTTGCAATTAGGAGTAATAAAAAGGTATAGTTTTGCGAGCACGCAGCGGTAAACGGTATCGATAGGAAAGGGCAGCAGCATCTGCCGTTCGTCATGCGAGTTCTGCCTACAGCGTTTTAATTGCTAATTATCCCGCATATTTAACGCGAATACCGGTGAACAATCGCCCGATCGTCCTCTCTCTCTCTCTCTCTCCCTCTCTCTCCCTCTCTCTCCCTCTCTCTCCCTCTCCCTCTCCCTCTCTGTCTGTCCTCTTTACAAATTCGTTCGACAAACGAATCACGATCATTACCAGAGCATCGCTAGAGCCGCACCCTGATTGTAATTTTATCGCGCCGGCACCCTCATTCTATTCATTTCCGTCGCAGCTAGTAACCGAGGCGTTCATTATTTTATTTCGTCCTTTGCTCTCGATCGACCATTTCCTTCTTTCTCGTTTCCCTTTTGAAAATTACAGAAGGAAGTATAATAGTGAAAAGGGCACAGAGAAAAAGAAACGACAAGAGACATATTTCGTGAATCACTTTCGTCTCGTTTCGCATCTCTCTTTCTTTCTCTCTTTCGTTTTTGCCCTCTTCTTTTTCCTTTTTTTTTCCTTTCCCGTTTTTTTTTCTTTTTTCTTTTTTTTTTCTCTTTTTTGTAGCTATCTCCTAGCTCTATGCTAATTTACTTTTTCCGAGCTCGAGTCTGTAACGCCATGTCGTATTACGTTTACCGTGTAATATCGCGACTGCATCTATGCGTACTTTCATATTTTCTTCCTCTCTTTTTACACGCACACACACACACACACAGAGAGAGAGAGAGAGAGAGAGAGAGAGAGATTCATACCTTTTTCTTTCTTCTTGGCGCAAACGTAATGCAGCGTCATATTACACAGCTCGTGACAATTGCAACATTCCTACTGCGTCGTCACATTGATTCTCTTTCAAGCGTTAATGAGCCATAATAAAAAATATTCAGAGAGCGGACTCTATTGAAGTTATTCATCGAGGAGAAAAAAAAATTAAAGAGAAAAAGAAGGAGATTTAAAGGATTACCTCTTATCATCCATTCGAAAGAGGGATTTAGAAACGTTGGGGCGTTACTAATTAACATATTCATTAGCGGATACGAGGGATAAAACGGAACGTTGATCGATAATACGTCGAGAATTGAAAAAATTCTTGATATTCATTATTGACGAGCTTGCTATGTTACGTTGGACTATTATTCGTATGTATCGAGAGAGAGAGAGACAAAGAAAATATATTCTCGAATTAATACTTTGAATGGTGGAAAGAATAGAAAAGCGTTTTGCGATTTCGATTAAACGCGTGAATTAGTAGTAGTGTCGGGAGATGAAGAAAAAAATGGAGGGCGATCTCTCGGCACGCGTTAAAGGGAATTACAATAAGACGGATGAAACGAAGGGTATCGCTGTGGACTATGATAGCGAGAGAGAGAGAGAGAGAGAGAGAGAGAGAGATAGATCCATTTTGTCGCTTACAAACGCCAGGAACAGCGCGATCCACGACGAGAGATTTCGATTTATTCGTAGTATGATTTACGTTACGGCGGTACGGACACGTGTGCTCTTTCTCTCTCTTTCTCGTTCTGTTGCATGGCAGTATCAACGAAAAAAAAGAAAGGAAAAAAAAAAGGGCGCACTATTGTTTGTGCATCGAGAGTGTTCGTGCGCGCACGCATGCGCACGCTTACAAGCTCGCGATCGCTGCATTGTATGCAAATATCGTAGGTTGTGCGTCACGGTATCTCGATTTTTTCCTGAAATGGGCTTGGACGATATCGTTGCCGTGTTGTTCTCCCGACAGTTTCTCTCCCTCCGGCATCACGGTCCCACCGTTCGTATAATTAACATTATGCAAAACTTATGAGTCATTACTCATTTTGTTTTTTTTTTTTATTAGCTTCTTTCTTTTTCTTTTCGTTTTGTTTTCTCCTTTTTTTCCTCCCTTTTTTTTCCCCCTCATCTCTTCTCTCCTCTTCTGTTTTCTTCTATCTTTTTTCTTCCTTCTTATTTACCAACTTCTTCTCCATTCTCCTCCTCGTACGCACTCGCATTTACCATCCCATCACTTCGTTATCGTACAACATTGAGCCAGAGTTTGAATGTAAAATGTATGTAAGTTAAAAAAAACTAGGCAGTATTATTTTTAGTTTATATCTATT